>NW_026914660.1:0-6426 GCF_034315485.1 Pezoporus occidentalis | reverse complement strand
AACTTACAACCCCGAGTCAGGGGAAGAAGCAATGTCGAAATCAGCAAAACAGGAATGCAATAACAGGATACCAGTAACCGCAAAGCAGGATATAATGCCAAGCTAACGCAAACACTTAGGGCCAATCAGAAAAGGAATAGCGGCGTGTGAACACTTCATGGACGAAGCGAGGCAGCCAATCAAGTAATGCGTGATCGCGTGTAAGGGAGCTCAAAGCAGTATATTAAGAGCAGCCTTGTAAGCAATAAACGGAGCTTTTTGCAAATGTACATCGTGTCGGTGTTTGCTCCCCTTCACCTGGCCGCTGCATTCTGGTGACCCCGATGTGATACCAGCAGAGAAGAAGCGGACGAGAGAAGGTGGAGATCCCGGCTGCTCGAGAGAAGCAGGCAAATAAGTTGAGTTACGTGGCCACGGCTGACCGGTGAGTCAGGCAGACTGTGGTCTGGTTCGGGATGGGTTAAGCTGTATCAGCGATAAAAAAGGCTACGATAGAGGGACTGTTAAGCGTAGCAAAGAAGACAGGGTATTCGATACCCCGGCAGGAGCTTGTGGACTTTCTTTTTTGGTGCAGGCGAAGGGGGTTGCTAGAATCTACAGGACAGTTATTTTCGAAGGATCAATGGCGCAAAATAGGGGAAGAATTACGGGAGAGCGTTCAGACGGGGCACAAGGGGGCAAAGAAGCTAGCACGCACTTATTGCTCCGTTAAGCTCATGATCGACCAGGTGCATGCAGATGCAGAAATTGCGGCTGCATTGCAGGATGCGTTGAGTGGGAGCATGAAAGACTCAGACTTAAAGGGCTCGGATTTAATCGAGTGGGGTTCTTCAGGGCCCCGGTCGACAGGGACCCGGAACGGTGAGTGAGCGGCGCCGGCGGCAGCAGCCGGGAAGCGCGGGCAATGCTGCTGCGGTGGCGTGATGGACCCGGGTGCTTGGACTAACCGAAAGAATTCGCCGCTGGGGTGAACCAGACACTGCTGCGTCGGGAGGCCGATCCAGAGACCGAGGTTACAGGATGACCCAGAAGAAGACGATCCAGAAAAGGCTGGCCATGAAAATGGACCGAGAGGTAGCCCTGGACTTATTACAGTGCTTTTTATAAGAGCAGGGAACTGAGCCCTGAACTTTTTACAGTGCTTTTTATAAAAGCGGGGAATTGAGCCTGAGACTCTAAAGCAGCTAGCAGGTCTACTGCCTGTAGGGAAGGCTAAGAGATATTTTTTGCAGATCCTAATACAATATTTGAGGAGAGTGAGTGGCGAAAGTTTGGTGATGAACTATTTGACTCAGTGCTTAATGATTATAAAACGGCAAAGAAACTCGGTAAACCACGGAGGGAAGTAATGAACTGTATAAAAAGATACAAAGCAGAAAAGAAAACTGCCGCGGTAGCAACGGAGAAACTAGGAACAGACGTCCCCGGTCGGTTGAAACCGGGGGAAGATTACAACTCATTCCCCCCCCCCCAACTCGCGGGAGCACAGGGTTTCCCACCCCCCCCCTTCCTTTTCTCCCCCTCCATCAGAAGGTGCCGCGGAGGAGGTGTAACCCCCTGCTCCCCCACCACCCCAGTTCCGAAAGTAGGGACTTTGAAAAGGACAGAGAAAGTATATTAGAAGGTATACGCATAATAAATGTCGAGAAATCCGAAAGAAAGAGGGCGGTGCCTCAGCGCCGGATCGATTGCGGCGCCACTGTGAAGCACGCAGTAGAAAATAGGGATCATGCGCGAGCGGGAGATTTAAAGGAACCGCGAGCCTCTCCAACCCACTACGCCTTAGAGTGAAAAAATTTGTAACTCAGTCACGGAGGAGCCAGGTCTGCAGATGGCCACATACCGAACGGGAGACATCTGACAAGAAAGACACAGCTGCGAGCAACGGAGACCCCGAGTTCGGCGCAGGATCAGCCCCCGACTCCCCTGAATCCGAGCCAGATTTGTGTCCTCTGCTTCCAGACCCTGACTCTTCGTCTCCCGGGTCGGTCTGCTCAGACTTGCTGGCCCTGGAGGCGCTCAGTTGTAACAATGGGTAACCAAAGAGGTGAACATTACTGGGGAATTTTCTGCAATGGGCATCTTTGCATATCCTGTGTTTACTACACAGCAGGGGGCTAAAGAGTGGGAAGCTCTTGATCTCAAAATAGTTAAGGAGGCCTGACAAACAGTGACCACGTATGTGTTAAAATTCTCTTATACTCAAGCTGTATATGTTATGATTTTTTCTTGCAATTGACAGGGGGAGCCCATACAGTTTCTCTGTGATACTCATGTACTAGAACTAGGTAAATATAAGTATGTCCAGGTTTCTGTCAACCCTTGGAGACCTCTGTAGATACTGTTGGCCACCTGTGTCGGAATGAGTGTGCATTTTGGTCAGTATAAAAGCCCAAGCCTCATACGATGTGGGGGAGGCAGAGCCTCTGCGGGGACGCCCGCTAAGGTTGAGCCTGTCACCTCGCACTGCAATGATGCTTCTCGGAGCTGGTTTGCTGTTAGTCTCCACAGGGTCCTTGTGCCACATTCTGTACGTGGGACTGTAGTGGGAGTAATGATGGCTTTTGCAGGGACTAAAAAAAAAAAAAAAAAAAAGGAGAGGGGGGGTGAGAGAGTAGAGAGAGTAATGATGTTACATTTAACTTTAACCTGTCTACTTCTGAAGAACTGATAACCTGGGGGAGGGGGTATATTTGTGTCCTCCTGCCTACAGGTCCATGGCGACTGCCTGCAAAGTTTGTGAAGTCCTGCCATGAGCTGGACAGACGAATGGAAAAACCTGATGCCTCAGCTACAGGAGCTGACAGTGAATACCCCAAGCAGACTGAGATAGAAGAAGAGAAAAACGAATGACTGCAAAACATCACTTGGGGGCAACTGAAAAGTAACATCCTGAATATGTGTGCTTGTAAAGTAGCTATTATTAGAGGCTGTGATTTTGTGTATTTACTAGCTAGTTGTTAATAAGAAACTGCACCTTGTATTGTATAGATTTGTCACTTGTAAAAGAGATGTTAGAGTATGGAAATTTGCAGTAGCTGCTAGAAAATGCTAAGGCAAAAGCTAGAAAGATTCTAACGCACTGGTAGTGTTATAAAGCAGGTGATGAAACAAATTAAGAGGGTGGGAGAATTCCACTGGTAAGAAATTTCTTTGGCTAGTCCCTCGCTGCCATCAGCATCTTCAACATGCTGCTGCACCCTGCAATAGTTACTCTGCTAATGTAAATTTGTGTGTGCCTTGCTGTAGTAGCGACTTGTTACTGGATAAAACAAAAGGGGGGAAGATGTGGAGACAGTGTTCTCACAGGAGAATGCATAATTGGTACATAAACTTTGAATAGTCCTGAAAGATACAGCAAGGCCATGAGAGGCCTGAAGAAGCTTAAGCAAGCAAGATAAGAGGCTGGAATTCACCAAGTTAATGAGAACTGTGGACTGTTGGCAAGCTTTCAAGGTTGAGTTCTCACACCTGTGTGTAACCAATTATATGTTAGTCACTAAGGGTCTTCATGTATCCAATCATAATATGCCAAATCACTGTAAGTGCTTCAGCCGGGGCCTTGGCTCAACTAAGCAGACTGGGTTGCTGAGTTGCTAAGCAGACAATTCTACATCGAAGGCAATTCCTGATTTGTTTTAATGTTGACTCTGTAAGACATGCAACACTGCAGAACCTTTTGTTGTTGGAACAGGGACATGGATGTGAAGATTTTGATGGAATGTGTTGTATGAATCTGTCTGATCACGCAGAATCAATTCATAAAGCGATAAAAAGGTTAGATGACTTAACTATGAAATTAGCTGTTAATGATTGGGGTTTGGATACATGGCTGAGTGGCTGGGGAATTCCGGGATGGATCAAAGATATTATCAAGGGTGTTTTAATGATATTTGTATTTATATTTTTATGCTTAATGATTATTCCCTGTATCTTGCAATGTATCATGCAGCGTGTACAACAAATAACTAATGTCTTATTTGAAAAAAGAGGGGGAGATGTTGGGGGTCGAGCATGGACAGTCGGACAGGTCTACAGCAAGCTGTGAGAATATGAACTTACAACCCCGAGTCAGGGGAAGAAGCAATGTCGAAATCAGCAAAACAGGAATGCAATAACAGGATACCAGTAACCGCAAAGCAGGATATAATGCCAAGCTAACGCAAACACTTAGGGCCAATCAGAAAAGGAATAGCGGCGCGTGAATACTTCATGGACGAAGCGAGGCAGCCAATCAAGTAGTGCGTGATCGCGTGTAAGGAAGCGTAAAGCAGTATATTAAGAGCAGCCCTGTAAGCAATAAACGGAGCTTTTTGCAAATGTACATCGTGTCGGTGTTTGCTCCCCTTCACCTGGCCGCTGCAACCGGGGACACTTTTATCTATGACTGGATGAGACCCAGAAGACCCTGTGGCAACTTCTAACTGACACTTTTGTGCTTTTAAAAGCCACAAAAGTCTTGTGATTTGTGGAAGGACTTGCTTCCATGAACTCAAAGCAGGACAGAAGATATGAGAAGGGACTGTAGGACTGCTGCAGCAGGATGGCTAGTTCAGCCTGGAGAAGAGAAGGCTCAGGGGAGACCTTGTAACAGTCATCCCTAGAATGACTAGGTTTTGCAGGCCTGACTCTTCTCTCGTGGAGTGACTGGAGAACTCCAGATATAACTACATTTATCACAGAATCCCATTTTCCATAGAATTCCAACCTGCTCTGGGTTCAAAGTTCATTCAGTCCCAAGCCCCTGTCAGGCAGGAGCACCTACTAGACCAGGTTGCTCCAAGCTTGCATCTCTAAACTGAAATCTTTAAATATGGCTTTAACCTGCCAGAGAGGAGACTGAGATGAGCTCTTACCCACAAGCTCTTCCCTGTGAGGGTGCTGAGGCCCCGGCACAGGGTGCCCAGAGAAGCTGCGGCTGCCCCATCCCTGGCAGTGCTCAAGGCCAGGTTGGATGGGGCTTGGAGTAAGCTCCTCTAGTGGAAGGTGTCCCTGCCCGTGGCAGGGGGCTGGAACTGGATGAGCTTTACGGTCCCTTGCAAGCCAAAGCAGGCTGGGATTCTGTGATTTTAGGATAATGAATTCTGTCCCTGGAACATCACAACTTCTCTGGGGAGCTGCCCTTTGTGTCAAAAAAAAATAGGGTAGGAAGGTGACCATCCCTCCAGCGCTGCTTTCCTTCTCCAAGTGGCCACTTCTACAGACCATAAGAAAGGCACAGTTTCATTCACTGCCCAAAACCAAACCAATACAGATGCGGTCAGAAAGTGAACCAGTGTGAAACACCCCTGTGACTGCCACAGCACAACGCAGAGCCAGCTCAGACCCTGCACCACAGAACAGCCAGAGCAGTCTCACCAGCCCATCTTGGGCCCCTCTGTGGCAAAGCAACACCTGAGCTGCCTGGGGGGACTTGGTGCACCCTTCCATAGGGGCAGCAGCCCCTCCAACCTAAGAAGCAGGGGACTTGCTGCAGACAAGAACACTTCCCTCCCCACTGCCCACTTCTAGACAGCCCTGTCTCCAGCAGCCCACTCCACGCCTGCCAGAACCACCAGTCCCCTCAACGGCCTGCAGGCAGGCAGAACAATGAGACTTCTGGAGCAAACACAGACACTAGGAACTAAATAAATGAATAAACAAGAAATCTAAGGTTGTAACAGTGCTGCGGCTGCTCTGCAGCACACTGCAGGGTCCCTGCCACATTGCAGCCTTCAGAGTTGAAACTGAAAAGATGTTTTGAACCAGCCCCCTATAACCTCTCCACTGGTCCCAGCAGCACCATGATGCACACAAAGAGGAGACGAAAGTCACTCCCACTCCTTGCCAAGCCTTCGCTTTGTTCCTTCGCACTACGAATGTAATGAATGGCTCTTCATTTTATAGCTCTACTAATGCCAGTGCAAAAAAAAACAATGACCGTGGGCAAACACATCACCAGTCATTGACAAAAGCTCAGACCAATCTTGGGGAGCAAAGGTGTTGGGATCCCACAGCTGCTGGACTCACACAGGACACAGTTAGAAAATCAGAGCCCAGCTCTGAAGCAAGCTGCCTCCAGTGCAATAGCAGAACTGTGGTCTCAGCAGCATCAGGAGAGATTCTATGCATTTAGCAAGCAAGAAAAATTCAACACATTCTCATCCTAAGAAATAAAAGAAATTAAACTAAACTGCCTTCAGTCTCCAACTGAACAGAAGCTCCCATCACCCTTCTCCTGGCTCTGCCACTCAGAACTGAGGCTTCTGAACTGCAGGGCCCTCAGTCCAGCTCTTCTCAAGCTTGTCCTCCTTTGTTTTGAAAAGGCCATTAAGTTCTCTACAGCTTGTTGGAAGGCCACTCATCTGATCAGCAGCGGATTGGTAAAGTTCATTTGAACTACCTTCTTCTCTGCAAATAAAGTTTCAGTAACAAAATCAGAGATTG
>NW_026914659.1:0-6199 GCF_034315485.1 Pezoporus occidentalis | reverse complement strand
AAAACATACAAAAAAATTTGGGGTTTTTTTTTTTTGTTTTTCAGATGAAAACCTTTTTGTGTTTACCTGTAAAACTGGAAAGACTGTAAAGAGATTCAGATTATTGAGTAAAAAATGATTTTTAAGAATATGACTCTGGCGTCCCTTTTGCGGGTTTTTCATTTTTTTGAATGATTTATTTATAGATCCCTGTAATCCAGTCTTTTCTGTGGGTGATGTCATCTTTCTATGATTACACATGTACCCCCGGGGAAAAAAGGACAATGTGTCTCACCTTTACTATTTCTATTCCTCTTAGTGAAATTGCAAATTTCTTTCAGCTGCCACTAAATATATATTTATAAAAAAAAGGGGAAAATTGCAGATGCCTATTAAAGTGGTTTTTATTAATACATTTCAGAAGCAGAAAATCTCTGTTTTTTCATTTCAATATATTCCCATAGTTTTTAATTGGGCAAACCCTTTAGCTTTGGAGAGATTAATAATCCAAGGCTAAAAGGTGACAGATAAAAAAGTAGAGAAAAAAAGTGGGGGAAAAAAAAACCCCAAAAAACCAAACCCCAAGCTTTCCGCTGCCATTTTCCCCAAAAGGGAAAAAAAACAAAACAAAACAAAACAAAACAAAAAAAAAAAAAAAAAAAAAAAAGAAAAGGGTTGTAAATTTTGCTGGTTTTTTTAAATTTAATGGTTCCCTTTTTAAAAATTTTACTTTTTTTAATTTTGATTCCATTTATTACAAAAGTAAAAAACACATAAATCTTGGTTTAATTAAAGTTATCAAAAAGGAGGAACACAAAAGCAATTAAATTTTCCCTGTAATTTGGAGGCTATTTATTTCCTTCTGGGGAAAACCATCCCATGTGTTAAAACACTGAGATTACAACCTCTAAAAAAGGAGAATTTCCAGTACCTGCTAATTTTTGTGAACTGGGGGAATTTTTGTGGCCCTTAGCAGATAAACCATGGTTTCCCTTGGAGAAACTCATTTTTGCCACCCGCCAGTCCTCGGAACTTGAAAAAATTTGTTACAAGGCTTGTCAAAATTTATGATGGACTTAAATTTTTTTTGCAGCTTTAAAAAAGGTTCATATAAATTAAAATAACTTTTATAATAATATATTATTATACATGGACCTCAAGATGTTTTTTTTTTGAGAGGACAAGAATTCTAATTTGGAAAATTTTTTTAAAAATCCTTTCTTATATTCACTTTTCCCCCTTTTCCTTTTACATGCAAAAATAAATAAAATAGAATGATTTGTACAGAAGAAATACTCTTAAACAAGACACTAAAAGATTCTTAGAGGAGAATTTCAGACAATGAAAAAAAATCATGAAATCATTCAAGTGAATAGGCAAATCTGACTAGACAGTATGCTATTATAAGGTATACAGTAAGTAAGTTTTTGATTTTTAATACAATACCCTAAAACAAATGGTTGTTGGACAAATTGATGAATGTATCTTTAAGCCTTCTATGCCTGAAATCTGAGCTACAATTGATTATGTTTTACTCCTTATCTTCATAACATTATATATATGGTATATAAATTTTAGTAACAACATTTTGTAATTTTATAAAGTAAAAAATATGAGACAGAAAATGTATGTCTCATCACGAGGAAAATGGTTAGCTAGCTTCAGATAAATGTTCTTAAGTTTCTGTCTGGGAATCCATCAGTGAAATCTACTAATAGGTCAAGAAAAGTAATATCCTAGAAGTTATCTATTAGCATTTTGTGAAACTTGCTAATGGTTAAACCTACTAATCCTACACTAGTGGGAATCTTCATTCATATATCATGTTATTATTCAATAGAATATTGTCTCCAATTTCATACAAAGTCCACTTTCTGGGCATGACTGAGAAAGGTATTTTCGGATCTAATTGAATTCTTTACAGGACAATGGAAGAAATCTGCTGCTGCTTAACTTTTTGCCTGGTTAACTGATTAGATTGAATCAAAGAGAGCTGTAACAAGATGCAGCAAAAAATGTTACACTGATTTTTAATCAGTTTTCATAACCGAATTTTCTTTAACTGTCAAATAAGGAAGCTGGTGTCATTGGGGAGGAATATCCCTCAGCTCAAAATCTCATTCCCCACAAGTGCAGTGTGGAGACACAGCCCTCCAAGGGCCTCCAGTACTTTAAGACAGGAGCTGCCCTGTCAATGACATATCTGCCCTCATCCTTTCTATCTAAGTTTTACCTTCCACTTGATTTCTCCATTTAGGGTCAGCTTTCCACTGTGAGAGACCAGTGGGAATGTCTTATATAAAGTCGGCATGACATGTAGCCAGAGCACATCTTGCTGGCTATGGCCCTGGGGCTACCCATTTCTCAATCATTTAACTACACTGGTCTCTGCATGAACCACAGAGGCAGCCATCAGTGTTCAGCGCACTTTGGAATTATCCTGTGGAATATAGGTGCTAAATATCAACAGCAGGGGTAAGATAGTGTTCAGTAGGTAACTCTGTAGGCAAGCAGCTTGGAAACATTTGCCTTTTTTTTTAACTTTGTTGGCTTCTATTTCTCTTTAGCCCCAAGCCTATCACACTTTCTTGGTTTATTCTGCTATCCAGTATAGAAGTGTCTGTGTCTAAGTTCAAACTTACATGGCATTTTGTGAGACTAACACAGTTAACACCACAATAATGCATAGTAGCAACAAAGCATGTAAATACATCACAAAGACTGCAGCTGTCTCACTGCACACGCACTGTTTCAAGTACTGAGGTAAGACCCAAATCAGCCTGAAATTTGTATCCTTCTTTAGGCTTTTCTAGCTTTAGATTCACCTCCTATCCTCAGCATTGTAAAACAAAAATAGGAAAAAAAAACCATTCATGTTTGAGAAAGGACTTTATGATTTCACAGTAGCCACGTTTAGATGTAACGTGATGCCTTGCGCATCAAGGCAGATTTCCTTTTCTCAGGACACTAAATCAATTTTACTAAAATATGTTAATATTTAAGCAGGAAAAATACTTAATGATTCCCTCTTATCTAGTCCAGATGGATTGATTTCTTTTCAAAGAGTGCAGTTCATCAAAATATTGTCTAAACTAACTGTGAGAGTGCTAGAAGAACATACACTGTATGATTCTATGTATAATTTAAATACAATTTCAAAACTCCAGTTCTATAGCTGTTCAACATATAAGACTCACTCAGCTCTGCAGTTGGAGGAGATTCAATATGATTCTACAATTGATTTCAGTAGGTGTTTTAACTACAAGCAAATTGGCTAATATATTCTTCTAAAGTGCTTTTGGATTCTTGGGAGTGAAGGCATGACTAAATTGTTATCACTTTTACGGGATGGAGCACACCCTCCCCAAATTGTATATATAAGCAATTTCCCAGTTTTAAAATATTTGTGTCCACAGTGTCATTCTGTGGTCCCCTCTTAAAGATGAGCCACCCACGTAATGTAGCAGTCTGTAGAACTGACACTGGTGTGTAACAAGACAGTATGGGTCACTTATACTTGAAAGGGTTTCAGACAAATTGTCTTTTGCATTATGGCTTTTGCATTGCAGTTATAGACAACAGTGGCAGCCTTGAGGCTATTCCATAGTCTCGAGGCTAAGGTATTTCGAAAAACTACAGGCTTTCTGTGGTCAAAGTCCTAAGTGGAAATTTATAACCTGTAGCTACATCTTTATGTGAGCAAATTTAAAATCTTATAATTCTGTTCCCTGGATGTGAGGTGCAGTGAGATCCTGGTCATATTTTATGCATCAAACTCTTTTACTTTCCAAAACAGAGTGGCTGCAATCCCAAACTGCCTATTGGGAATGATCTTTGGCCCATGCTAATTTCCAAATTGTTCCAGTGATTTTTTTGGGAAGAGTGCTAGCATTCACCAGCCAAAACTGTGTCAGAGATTTTTTTATAAAGATTCTTAAGATACAGACAGCTGAGTTGAAGCGCCCTTGGACCATGTGCTGACTTTGTTTTAATTTCTTAAGTCAAATGTGTTCTATCTCTTCCTATGCTTTCTATTTCCTGAGCACAATATTTCTACCTACAGGATATGCATACCAATGGAAAAGAGTTTGTCGTTGTTGTCAGAGGAAAGCTTTGAACTTGCTTGGGATCTTGAGTGGACAGAGAATGTCACTTGCTGAAATCCTGAGTCAGGTGTTGGAGACACCAAACACATCCCATTTCTACAGTCAAGCTGTAGACAGCTCCTCACCAAGCATGAGAGTGCTTCAGAAATCTACCCACAGGTTCATCTGTGCCATCAGAAGTACCTAACTTTTAAGTGGTTTATCACTTGGTGCACACTGGGTCTCGCATCAGTATTTTTATTCAAATCCTTTTTAATAAAAATACTGATGCGAGACCATGTGCACCAAGTGATAAAGCACTTAGAAGTTAGGTACTTCTGATGGCACAGATAGCAACCTGTGGTAGATTTCTGAACTGAGCTCTCATGCTTGGTGAGGAGCTGTCTACAGTCTACTGTAGAAATGGGATGTGTCGTGGGGTCTCCAACACCTGACTCAGGATTTCACATTAGCATCTCTGTCACTTAAGATCCCAAGCAAGTTCAAAAGTCTTATTCTGACAACAGACGACAAACTCTTTCCATTGGTATGGTATCCTGTAGGTAGAGATGTACTCAGGAAATAGAAAGCATAGGGAAGAGATAGAAAGCACATTTAGACTAAGAAATTAAAACAAAGTCAGCACATAGTCCAGGCGCTTCAACTCAGCTGTCTACTGTTAAATTGTTATAAAAAAAATCTCTTGACACAGTTTTGCTGGTGAATGCTAGCACTCTTCCAAAAAATCACTGGGAACAATTTGGAAATTAGCATGGGCCAAAGATCATTCCCAATAGGCAGTTTGGATTCAGCCACTCTGTTTTGGAAAGTAAAAGAGTTTAATAGCATAGATGTGGCCAGATCATGCCAGCTGGCCTCACATCCAGGGAACAGATCCTGGTTTAATTTACTAGCATAGATGTAGCTACAGGTTATAAACCCCACTTCTGCAGGACTTTGACCACAAAAGCCCTATAATTTTGGAGAATACCTTAGCCTCAATGGCCCCTTAAAATTTTAAAAAAAAAAAAAGGGGGGTCCCCTTCCCCATATTTAAAAAAAAATTATTTTTGGGGCCCCTTTGGGGAAAATAACTTTTCTCTGAAAAAAAACTTTTGATTTTTTCCCCAACATTAAGACCCAAAAAACCCCTCTTAAGTCCCTTCAGTTTTTTACAGCCCCCTTTTTTTTTGGTTTTTTTTTAAAAAAGATGTTTTTTGGCGGGGAAGAAAATTGGGGGTTAAAAAAACCCCCAAAGGCCTTTTGGCGCCCCAGCCTTTTTTTTTTAAAAAATTTTTAAAAACCCGGCCCTTGGGCCCCCAAAACCCAAAAAATAAAAAAAATTCCTTTTTGGTTCCCCAATTTTAAAATAAAAAATTTTCCCCAAGCCCCGTAGAAATTTTTTTAAAAAAAAGGTTTAATTTTCGAAAAATCGTTTTCCCCTTCCCCAAAACCAAAAAGGGGTACTTTTTAAAAATAAAAACCCTTTTTTAAAAAATTTTAAAATTTTAAAAAAAAAAAATTTTTTTGCCTTTTTTTGTTTTTTCCATTTTTTTTTTTTTTAAAATTTTTCTTTTGTCTTTCCTTTTATTCCCTACAAAAAATTTCCCCAAAAAAAAATTTTTGGGAAAAAAATAAATTTTGGGGGTTCTAAAAAAAGGAAAAAAATTTTAAATTTTTCCCGAAAAAATTTAAAATCTTTTCCCTTTGCCCCCCTTTTGGTAAAAATTTTTTAATTTTGGGGGAAAAAATTTTAAAAAAAATGGGAAATTTTTTTCCCTTTAAAAATTTTTAAAGCTAAAAAACAAAAAAAAAAAAAAATAAAATAAAATTGGGGAAAATTTTCTTGGGCCTTTAAAAAGAAAAAAAAAATAAATTTTAAAATTTTTTTAAAAAAAAAATTTAAAAATGTTTTAAACCTTTTTTAAGAAATTTAGCAATTTTTCCCCTTAATTTCTTTTTCTTTTTTCTTTTTTCTTTTTTTTCAAAGGAAGATTTAAAAATTTAAACCTTCCCTTTAAATTTTTTCCCCTCAAAAAAAATTTTTTTGATGAAGAAAAATTTTAAAAAATTTTCTTTTTTTTTTCCCTTTAAAATTTTTTTCAAAAAATTTAAGCCCCAAAAAATTTTTTTTT
>NW_026914658.1:0-5497 GCF_034315485.1 Pezoporus occidentalis | reverse complement strand
GGGTCTTGGGACACAATGGACATGGGGGGGGGCATGGAGGGGTCTGATGGGTGCTGGGGGAGGGGGGGGGTCCCACTTGGGGTCCTTATGGGTGCCAATGGGTGCCCCCCCCCCCCCAGGGACGAAGCACAAGACCCTGCTGGAGGCTCGCAATGGGCTGGGCCCCATCCGGGCCTTCCCCCGCCTGGGGGGGGCTGCAGGGGGGACCCCCCCCCGGGACCCCCCCGAGCGCTGCTTCCACTGCCAGGTCTGCAACGTGCGCCTCAACTGCGAGCTGCAGCTCAAACAGGTGCCGGCGGGCCCGGGGCGCCCGAAAACAGCCAAAAACCAGCCCCAAAACCAGGCAAAAACAGCCAAAAACAGCCCAAAACCAGCCAAAACCAGCCCCAAAACTGCCAAAAAACAGCCCAAAACAGCCAAAAACAGCCAAAAACAGCCTCAAAACACCCCCAAAACCAGCCCAAAACAGCCTAAAACAGCCCCAAAACCAGGCAAAACCAGCCAAAAACAGCCCAAAAACAGCCCCAAAACCAGGCAAAAACAGCCCAAAACAACCCAAAACAGCCAAAACCAGCCCCAAACCAGCCCCAAAACAGCCCCAAAACAGCCCCCAAAACAGCCCAAAACAGCCAAAAACAGCCCAAAACAGCCCCAAAACAGCCAAAAACACCCCCAAAAACAGCCCCAAAACAGCCAAAAACACCCCAAAACCACCCCCAAAACCAGCCCAAAAACACCACCCAAAAACAGCCAAAAACACCCCCAAAAACACCCCCAAAACCAGCCGAAAACACCCCAAAACACCCCAAAAACACCCCAAAACACCCCAAAACCAGCCCAAAACCACCCCCAAAACAGCCCCAAAACACCCCCAAAACCAGCCAAAACCACCCCAAAACAGCCCAAACCAACCCAAAACTCCAAAACCCATCCCCAAACTCCCAAAATCACCACAAAAACACCCCAAAACACCCACCCCCCCCCTTAAACTTTACCTCCCCATTAACCCTGCCCCCCCCATGCCCCCATCACCCCCCCAATGGGACCCCCCCCATTAACCCAGCCCCCATCACCCCCCCCATTAACCCTGCCCCCCCCATGCCCCATCACCCCCCCAATGGGCCCCCCCCCCATTAACCCAGCCCCCATCACCCCCCCCCAATGGGACCCCCCCCATTAACCCTGCCCCCCCCCATGCCCCCATCACCCCCCCAATGGGACCCCCCCCATTAACCCTGCCCCCCCATGCCCCCATCACCCCCCCAATGGGACCCCCCCATTAACCCTGCCCCCCCCATGCCCCATCACCCCCCCAATGGGACCCCCCCCCATTAACCCAGCCCCCATCACCCCCCCCAATGGGACCCCCCCATTAACCCTGCCCCCCCATGTCCCCATCACCCCCCCAATGGGCCCCCCCCATTAACCCTTTCCCCCCCCCATGCCCCCATCACCCCCCCAATGGGACCCCCCCATCCCTCCCCCATGGGACCCCCAATGGGACCCCCCCCATCAATGGGACCCCGCATAGGATGGGACCCCCAAAAAGGTACCCCCCCAATGGGACCCCCCCATCCCCCCCAATGGCATCCCTCCATTAACCCCCCCAATGCCCCCCCATGCCCCCAAAGGGACCCCCCAATGGGACCCCCCCAAAGGGACCCCCCCAATGGGAACCCCCCATAGGATGGGAACCCCCCAATGGGACCCCCCCAATGGGACCCCCCATGTGACCCCCCCCCCCCATGTCCCCATCACCCCCCAATCCCCCCCCCATTAACCCTGGGACCCCCACATCCCCCCCCCAATGGGACCCCCCTTATCCCCTCCCCAATGCGACCCCCCCATCCCCTCCCCAATAGGACCCCCCCAATGTGACCCCCCCATCCCCCCCCAATGGGACCCCCCCATGACCCCCCATGGCCCCCCCAATAACCCCCCCCATCCCCCCCCAATGGGACCCCCCCCATGGGACCCTCCCCCCAATGGGACCCCCCCTCCCCTCCCCAATGGGACCCCCCCATCCCCTCCCCAATGGGACCCCCCCCATCCCTCCCCCATGGCACCCTCCCATCCCCCCCCCAATGGGACCCCCTCATTCGCTCCCCAATGGGAACCCCCATCCCCCCCCCATGGCACCCCCCCATCCCCTCCCCAATGGGACCCCCTCATCCCCCTCCCCAATGGGACCCCCCCCATCCCCCCCCAATGGGACCCCCCCATCCCCTCCCCAATGGGACCCCCCCCTTTGGGACCCCCCCTATACATTATGCCCCCCCCAATGGGACCCCCCCAATGGGACCCCATCAATGGGACCCCCCCCATAGGATGGGACCCCCCAAAAGGTACCCCCCCAATGGGACCTAATGGGACCCCCCAATGGGACCCCCCCCAATGGGACCCTGCCCCCCCATGCCCCCCATCCCCCCCCAATGGGACCCCCCATTAAACCCTGCTCCCCATGTCCCCATCACCCCCCAAAATGGGACCCCCCCCATGTCCTCACCCCCCCCAATGGGACCCCCCCATCCCCCCCCCATCCCCCCCCCAATGGGACCCCCCCATTGGGAACCCCCAAATGGACCCCCCATCATGGGACCCCCCCAAGGATGGGACCCCCCCCATGTCCCCATCACCCCCCCCAATGGGACCCCCCCCCCCATTAACCCTTCCCCCCCCCCCCAGCACATCTCCAGCCGCAGGCACCGGGATGGGGTGGCCGGAAAACCCAACCCCCTCCTGAGCCGCAACAAGAAGGTGCGGAGCCCCCCCGAGCTGGTGAGGCCATGGGGGGCTATGGGGGGGCTATGGGGGGGTCTATGGGGTGGCTATGGGGTGGCTATGGGGGGGTCTGTGGGGTGTCTGTGGGGTATGTATGGGGTGGCTATGGGGGGGTCTATGGGGAGGCTATGGGGTGGCTATGGGGGGGTCTATGGGGAGGCTATGGGGTGTCTGTGGGGTATGTATGGGGAGGCTATGGGGTGTCTATGGGGGGGTCTATGGGGTGTCTGTGGGGTATGTATGGGGTGGCTATGGGTGTCTATTGGGGGTCTATGAGGGGGTCTATGGGGGGTCTATGGGGTGTCTATGGGGTATGTATGGGGCGGCTATGGGTGTCTATGGGGGTCTATGGGGGGGTCTATGGGGTGTCTATGGGGTATGTATGGGGTGGCTATGGGTGTCTATCGGGGGTCTATGGGGGGGGCTATGGGGTATGTATGGGGTGGCTATGGGGGGGTCTGTGGGGTGTCTATGGGGTATGTATGGGGTGGCTATGGGGGTCTGTGGGGGACTATGGGGGCCTATGGGGGGGGGTCTATGGGTGTCTATGGGGTGTCTATGGGGTCTATGGGGTCTATGGGTGTCTATGGGTTCTATGGGTGTCTATGGGGTCTATGGGTGTCTATGGGGTATGTATGGGGCGGCTATGGGTGTCTATCGGGGGTCTATGGGGGGGTCTATGGGGTGTCTATGGGGTATGTATGGGGTGGCTATGGGTGTCTATTGGGGGTCTATGGGGGGGTCTATGGGGTATGTATGGGGTGGCTATGGGGGGGTCTATGGGGTATCTATGGGGTATGTATGGGGTGGCTATGGGTGTCTATCGGGGGTCTATGGGGGGGTCTATGGGGTGTCTATGGGGTATGTATGGGGTGTCTATGGGTGTCTGTTGGGGGTCCTTATGGGGGGGTCTATGGGGGGGTCTATGGGGTGTCTATGGGGTATGTATGGGGTGGCTATGGGTGTCTATCGGGTGTCTATGGGGAGGTCTATGGGGTGTCTATGGGGTATGTATGGGGTGGCTATGGGGGGGCCTACAGGGTGTCTATGGGGTATGTATGGGGTGGCTATGGGTGTCTATCGGGGGTCTATGGGGAGGCTATGGGGTATGTATGGGGTGGCTAAGGGGGGGTCTACGGGGTGTCTATGGGGTGTCTATGGGGGGGTTTACGGGGTTATCTATAGGGGATGTTCTATGGGGGCAAGCGGTGGGGGCTGAGGCATCTCGGGGGTGCTCAGGGGTCTCTATGGGGTGCCCCATAGGGCCCCCCCATAACTAAACACCCCCCCCCCCCAGGCTGCGCTGCCTTTCCCCAAGGAGCTGCCGAAGGCGCTGGTGGGGGGGGGGCTCCTCCCGCCCCCCCTGGCCCTGGCGGCCGCCGCCGCCGCCATGGCCGCCCCCCCCTTGGCCCTGCGCCCCCCCGGGCCCCCCCTTTTACCTGGGCCCCCCCTGGCCCCCGCTCTGCTGCGCCCCGCACCCGGGCCCCTGCGCCCCACACACGCCCCCCCCCTCCTCTTCTCCCCCTATTGACCCCGGCAACCGGTACCCGGCAACCGTTACCTAGCAACCGGTACCCAGCAACCCCCCCCCCCACCCTGGCAACGGGCATCATCCGTCCCGTTCCCCCCCCCCCCCCGCGGTTGCCAGGTGATGGTTACCCCGGTTGCCATCCCAGAATAGTCTCCTGGCGAATGGCATCCTCGCAAGCGGCCACCAATGGTGGCTCAGCCCCGAAATCTGCCTGGCAACAGCACACCCGCAGCCTGACAACGGTTACCTGGCAACCGGACACTGGTTGCCTTGGCAACCGGATGATGTTTACCCAGCAAGGAGGACCTGGCGATGGTACTCGGCACTGGTACCCGGCTACGGTTGCCTAGCAACTGTGCCCGGTTACGTTACCTAGCAACAGCCCCAAGTGGTGGGACCAGGCAATGGGACCTAGCAACCACGCACGTGGCAACGGTTGCCTGGCAACGGGACTCAGCAATGGTACCCACCACCCCACCCCCTGGTTACGGTTGCCTAGCAACCATGCCCAGCATCCACCCCTGGCAACGGCCCCAGAGCAACCACCCCACCTGATGGCACCCAGCAATGGTTACCTGGCAACCGTCTCCTAGCAACCGTGCCCACCTGTGGTACCTTGGCAACGGGACTCAGGAATGGTACCTGGCTACGGCTGCCTAGCAACAGCACCCAGCATCTGCCCTGGCAACAGCACATAGCAACCACCCTGGTGATGGTACCCAGCAGCGAACCCCTGCAGCTGCGCCCAGCAACGGTTGCCTAGCAACTGTGCCCCCAGCCCCCCAATGGTACCCTGGCAACAGGACCCAGCACCGATAACCTGGCAATGGTACCCGGTTATGGTTGCTTAGCAACCATGCCCAGCATCCGTCCCTGGCAACGGCCCCAAGCGATGGCACCCAGCAACAGTTACCCAGCAACCGCCTCCTAGCATCGCACCCACCGGTGGTACCTTGGCAACGGGACCCAGGCGCTGTGCCCGTGGCAACGGTTGCCTGGCAACGGGACTCAGCAATGGTACATCCCCACCCCCTGGTTACGGTTGCCTAGCAACCGGGCCCCGCATCCACCCCTGGCAACAGCACATAGCAACCGCCCAGGTGATGGTACCCAGCAGCGTTGCCCAGCAACCGTCTCCTAGCAACCGTCTCTTAGCAACGCCCCCCCCCCCCCCTCTTTCCTTTT
>NW_026914657.1:0-5188 GCF_034315485.1 Pezoporus occidentalis | reverse complement strand
ACCTGGATTTTTGAGAGAGACCTGCAGAGCATGTCAGAGTCCTGAGCAGGCAGTTCTAAAAGCGTTTGGGACAATAGAATGTTTTTATTCCTTGAAATAGGTATATAATCATCTTGTTAATGTGGTTCCATTGAAGATAAATGGAGAGTGGGTTGAACAGAAGGGTTATTAATAATGACCTTGGAAATAAAGCTTCATTTTGTCTTTGCCCCACCGCCATACTGGACCCGTCTCCCACAGCCAGGCCAAAACTCCAGGTGGCACAAAACCAGCTTCATAAAAACCTACATGACTGAAATATTAATGCACTATTTTACATTTTTTTCCTAAATCACATTTGAAAAATCAGACTTTCTTAGAATGTAAATCTAGATAGAATCTGACTGTAAAATTTCCTGGTATGTTCTATGTTACAAACACTGAATTGTCTGCTCCAATAATGCAAATTTCCATCTTTTTTTATCTTGTTTGGATGCATTGAATTTGGCATCATGTTTAGCATCTGAATAATGCAGCAGCAGGACCAAATTGACTCCTGTTTCACTAGAAAACTTGTTGCTAAGAAGTTGTCATGTCTCATTTGTCAAAAAAATTGTTTTGGGAACTTCTCTTTCCTTTTACGTTTATAACATGCATTGTTATGCAAAGGAAAAGATTGTCAGACCCATAGGCTTGAGAAAACCCAGTTCCCACTAATTCTATAATAATTGGATTCCATTGCCATTGATTTTAATAGGGGCAGTATACCTGGCCTGCATCTCTTAGTTTAAAAAGCTTGAGAAACTGTTTGGAAGATGAGTTAGAATTCAAAGTGTATTGGAACCATTAACTTAACCATTAAGTTATAATTTAAGCAAATTGGTTTAAACCAATTGGTTTACTGTAAACCAAATTGGTTTAATGTAAAAATACAAGATAGTTTGAGCTTCAACACTTGAAAATAATTGGAAATCTTTTCAGAGGTGTCAATTTTATTTTGCAAAACATCAATAGTTTTATTAGAATCATAGAAAGATAGAATGATTAGGTTTGGAAAGAACCTTAAGATAGTTCCAATCCCCCTGCCATGGGCAGGGGTGCCTCACACTAGACCATGTTACCCAAGGCTCTGTCCAACCTGGCCTTGAACACTGCCAGGATGGAGCAGGAGCATTTACCACTTCTTTGGGCAACCTGTTCCTCACCACTCTCACAATAAAGAACTTCTTCCTTATATCCAGTCTAAACTTCCCTTCTTTAAGTCTAAACCCATTACCCCTTGTCCTCTCGCTACATCCCCTGATGAAGAGTGCCACTATGGCTTCCTTATAGGCCCCCTTCAGATACTGGAAGCTGCTCTGAGGTCTCCACGCAGCTTCTCTTCTCCAGGCTGAACAGTCCCAACTTTCTCAGCCTGTCTTCATACAGGAGGTCTTCCAGGGCCTGGATCATCCTCATGGCCCTCTTCTGGACTTGCTTCAACAGTTCCATGTCATTCAGTAAAAGGCAATGAGGCAACCTACCTTTTGGACTTTTTTCATGCACTTCTGACAACAACAACAACAACAACAAAAGTTTTAAATTTGGGTGTTTTTAAAACGAGCTAGTGAGAATTTTCTTCAGTAAGTCAAGATATACTTTTATTTGTTCTATGAGATTTTAAAGAATTAATATATTTAAACCGAAATGCATAATTTTTGTTTACAATCTGGAATGATTGGTAATGCCTTAAAACCAATTTCTTTTTATTCTTTAGAAGTTAGTGGTAATTCTTGAGATTTCCAAGAGACAAGGGCACATCATGAGAAGCTGTACACTTATTTTTTTAAGATCAGTCTTTGCTATTCTGAGCAGTATTATTTCCTTAGCCTTAGACTGGCTTGATCTTCAGGTGCCACTTTTCTGTGCTTCTTTAAAGTAAAAGAAACGAGAAGAAAACCCATCTGTAAGGGTTCCATCTGTATTTGGTTTTGTTGGCCTCTTTCTGAGCTGTTTAATGGACAACTGGTTTGTTTTATTTATCTGATGGGGTTTCTTCATATTGTTTCAGGTTATCAGCACTCTTGCAGATCATATTACAGCTTGTGCTCAGATTTGACCCTTGCTAGGGTTCACTTTAATCAGATCCTTATCATTAATGCAGTGATAAATAGAGATGCTAACCAAACCTACCCATACAGTTTGTATTTCCAAGTAGGAAGAAAATATTCCAAGACCAGGAAGAAAATATTCAAGAATGCGCTGAATGTTTTGAGATTTTGCTATATAGGCTGAAATTTTTTCAGAATAGCCCTTGAGATTCTGGTATCTGTGTGCAAGCCTCAATCTAATTTTACTCATGACATATCTTCAAATCTGAGTCTCTGATTTTTGTTAAACCATAAATTTGTACTTAAACATCTTTCCAATGAACACCTCGCTTCCTTTTATGTGACTATTAAATTACTTTTAAAAAAAATCTGTAAAAATAGTCTGCAACAATATAAAAACTTAAGCAAATTTTTTCTTTTACCTAGCAGACATCGTGTTCTGTGCACATACTTTGATTTGCTTGTTACACAGAACAGACTTCTGATAATTCTAATAGAAAAACTTGTTTTCTTCACTCGTAAGTTTACTTGCTGTCTGCTTAGAAGGAGACTTTAACGCAAATACAACCGAGATGGGAAATCCACATACTACAAATCTGCCATCTTACAGAGCAAGAACACTTGAGAAAATGTATTACAGAAAGTTGCAAGACTACAAAGTTAACATTGAAAATGGAAAAGTATATTTTAATTCAGCCTCAATCTATAAAGAAAGAAAATCACTTATGACATAAGATGACCAGCTTACAAGGGGAAAACCATAAGAATGAGAGACCTTAAAGCACAAAATTATGTAGAGCCTCCCAGAAATTATCATTACAAAAGCAATAACCCAGGGCCACCTATGGTTGAGCACTCAATTTTTTCCTTAAAAGCTTTTGTTTCTTTTTCTTTTTTTTTTTTTTTTTTTATTTTTTAAAGTGGGGACTTCAGAGGCAATTGTTAAACTAAAAGCATTCCTCTAGGTTTGGGATGAAACTAAAAATCAGTATCTTCCTCACTGTAGAGCAATAGTAAGTTTCCCCCTCTTGCAGATTTATTTCATAAAAATGTCAGCTATTAAGTTAACATTATTTAAAGGGCTTTAGGTTGTAGTTACTGAAGGCAACCTAAGCTATATCCATAAAGGTCTGACATTGATCCCTGGTTGTATAAAACATGATACAGAGAAGCCCTAAATAAATAATCTGTATACTGCTTCTAAAGCATCTCTATTTATCACTGCATTAATGATAAGGATCTGATTAAAGTGAACCCTAGCAAGGGTCAGATCTGAGCACAAGCTGTAATATGATCTGCAAGAGTGCTGATAACCTGAAACAATATGAAGAAACCCCATCAGATAAATGAAACAAACCAGTTGTCCATTAAACAGCTCAGAAAGAGGCCAACAAAACCAAATACAGATGGAACCCTTACAGATGGGTTTTCTTCTTGTTTCTTTTACTTTAAAGAAGCACAGAAAAGTGGCACCTGAAGATCAAGCCAGTCTAAGGCTAAGGAAATAATACTGCTCAGAATAGCAAAGACTGATCTTAAAAAAATAAGTGTACAGCTTCTCATGATGTGCCCTTGTCTCTTGGAAATCTCAAGAATTACCACTAACTTCTAAATAATAAAAAGAAATTGGTTTTAAGGCATTACCAATCATTCCAGATTGTAAACAAAAATTATGCATTTCGGTTTAAATATATTAATTCTTTAAAATCTCATAGAACAAATAAAAGTATATCTTGACTTACTGAAGAAAATTCTCACTAGCTCGTTTTAAAAACACCCAAATTTAAAACTTTTGTTGTTGTTGTTGTTGTTGTCAGAAGTGCATGAAAAAAGTCCAAAAGGTAGGTTGCCTCATTGCCTTTTACTGAATGACATGGAACTGTTGAAGCAAGTCCAGAAGAGGGCCATGAGGATGATCCAGGCCCTGGAAGACCTCCTGTATGAAGACAGGCTGAGAAAGTTGGGACTGTTCAGCCTGGAGAAGAGAAGCTGCGTGGAGACCTCATAGCAGCTTCCAGTATCTGAAGGGGGCCTATAAGGAAGCCATAGTGGCACTCTTCATCAGGGGATGTAGCGAGAGGACAAGGGGTAATGGGTTTAGACTTAAAGAAGGGAAGTTTAGACTGGATATAAGGAAGAAGTTCTTTATTGTGAGAGTGGTGAGGAACAGGTTGCCCAAAGAAGTGGTAAATGCTCCTGCTCCATCCTGGCAGTGTTCAAGGCCAGGTTGGACAGAGCCTTGGGTAACATGGTCTAGTGTGAGGCACCCCTGCCCATGGCAGGGGGATTGGAACTATCTTAAGGTTCTTTCCAAACCTAATCATTCTATCTTTCTATGATTCTAATAAAACTATTGATGTTTTGCAAAATAAAATTGACACCTCTGAAAAGATTTCCAATTATTTTCAAGTGTTGAAGCTCAAACTATCTTGTATTTTTACATTAAACCAATTTGGTTTACAGTAAACCAATTGGTTTAAACCAATTTGCTTAAATTATAACTTAATGGTTAAGTTAATGGTTCCAATACACTTTGAATTCTAACTCATCTTCCAAACAGTTTCTCAAGCTTTTTAAACTAAGAGATGCAGGCCAGGTATACTGCCCCTATTAAAATCAATGGCAATGGAATCCAATTATTATAGAATTAGTGGGAACTGGGTTTTCTCAAGCCTATGGGTCTGACAATCTTTTCCTTTGCATAACAATGCATGTTATAAACGTAAAAGGAAAGAGAAGTTCCCAAAACAATTTTTTTGACAAATGAGACATGACAACTTCTTAGCAACAAGTTTTCTAGTGAAACAGGAGTCAATTTGGTCCTGCTGCTGCATTATTCAGATGCTAAACATGATGCCAAATTCAATGCATCCAAACAAGATAAAAAAAGATGGAAATTTGCATTATTGGAGCAGACAATTCAGTGTTTGTAACATAGAACATACCAGGAAATTTTACAGTCAGATTCTATCTAGATTTACATTCTAAGAAAGTCTGATTTTTCAAATGTGATTTAGGAAAAAAATGTAAAATAGTGCATTAATATTTCAGTCATGTAGGTTTTTATGAAGCTGGTTTTGTGCCACCTGGAGTTTTGGCCTGGCTGTGGGAGACGGGTC
>NW_026914656.1:0-10973 GCF_034315485.1 Pezoporus occidentalis | reverse complement strand
TACAAGTGATGACACTTCTGGGAAAGCATCCGCTAAATTCAAGCCACAATAATATTACAGGAGGAGTCACGTTTTGAGAGCTGTATGCATTTCAAACATCAAAATAAAAGGTACTTTCATAACCTGAAAACTGTCCACTACTCTTTCTAACCATTATCTCCATCCTCTAAGATGAACCAAGTTAAGGAAGAAAACAAAAGAGGTTTGCTGAAGGATACAAAAGCAGCTCAACGATTACTCTGGCAGTTAGCACAGAAAATTCAGAACAAGAAAAATCTTTAAGTGCTTTACGTAAAAGGTGTCTCAACTCCAGTGTCTCCTGTTTAACATTATCAGGTTTCAAGAACTGCCACCAAAAAGTTGAAGTAGTAAAATGGAAAACTGTACAGTGACAGAACCTGAGAACTCGCAAAATCTTCCTGTAAAATCCCTTTATACACAGGGGTTTTTTATTTTACATCATGAAGTAAGACAACCCCTTTTCAAAGCACCTACTTACACTTCAGCATTTTAACTACCAGCTGAAAATTGATTTTAAAAGAGTACGCTGTTAACTGACTGGAAAAATATTGATCAGAATGAAGCAAAGTTAGGCAAAAGGAAATTACTCTAAGACAATACTTTTCCAATTTTATATCGCTCTACATTTTATCTAGAATAAATATTTTTTTCCTTTTTATCGTTGGAAGTTGAAATTCAATTTTTTCTTATTAGAACAGATTTTAAATACATACACCTTTGCTCTAACTTCGTTATGTTATTATGTTCTCCCTTTTTTATTTTCCCTTACCTCAGATGTACCTTTAGTGGAAAAATAAAGGCCAGATCTTCTCAAAAGAAAGTACAGTTCTGTCCGGGATTTTTCCCCCTGCTCCTTTGCATGCAAATAACTGTGAATCTCAGGAGATGTGCTGGAGCTTAGGAACATCTGAAAGAAAACATCAGATATGCGTTTTTCCTTCCACCTGAAACCAGCTTTCTATTTCACTAACATACTCAGACAGAACTAAGGGGAATAAACCCCTATATCCAGTATCACACCACAGGAATTCAATTATGATTGCATCTAATCCCATTAAGAGTACTTCTGACTTAAGATGTGTAGAATGTTACACAACTCCAAGGTATGCTAAGCAAGTTACATATTTATATAGAACGTATGGTTTGAAATGAGAGCATTAGTTATGCAATATGTTGACTTCAGCAACAAAACCAGTGTTAAGAAGTTCTGATCCCATGCCTCAGACCCTACGTGTATAAAACTGCAAATGAATGCCACCAACAGATGAAGAAGAAACAAAACAAAGCTACCTCTCCTTCCTCCTGTGTTACAAACCAGATAAAGGAACCGATCTGAGCTAAAATTAATTCAGCAAAGAACTCACAAAAACTGAACACAAACCCATGCAGGTCAGGTAGATGTTACCATTTTCAAAAGGAGGAGACAAAGGAGCCACCTGAAGGGGTGCCTGAGCAGGAGCTTTAGGAGCCAAAAGCAGAAGCTGGGCCAATCATCGAGACAGCTGCTCAAGATATTCAATGGCTTTGCTTTAGCCATTTCAACCAGACATTGTCAGAGCGCAACACAATTGTTACCTAAGACACTGTTATCTTAGTGTCGTGGTTTAAACCCAGTCAGGTAGCTTGTTCACTCACTCCCAGTGAGTGGTGCCGAGCTGACAACAATCGAGGTCCGTGTCCGTCTTCCCGGAGGAACGGGGAGGAGGATCGAGAGAGTGCAACTCCTACGGGTTGAGACAAGAACAGTCCAGCAACAAATCACCACCGCTACTATCAGCTAAAACAATGATAAGGGAAAATAACAAGGGAAGAGAATACGATACCATCGGCCAAGAAAACGAGTTCCACCCAGAAGCCCCTGTCCTTCCGGGTAACTCCCAGTTACCCCTCACCCCTGGCATGACGTGCTGTGGTATGGAATACCTCCCCGGCTAGCCCGGGTCAGGCGCCCCGTCTCTGCTTCCTCACAGCCTCCCCTCCTCCCTGGCAGAGCATGAGCCTCACAGAGTCCTTGGCCAAACCAAAATATCCTTGTTATCAGCTCTGTTCCTGAGCTGAAAGTCAAAACACAGCACTGCACCAGTTAACACAAAGGAAAAACATGACTGCTACTGCGGAACCCAGGACATTATCCACCCCTTATTCCATACCATTCACGTCGTGCTCAGATCCCACATTTTCAATACACCATCGCTCTCCCACATATATACATCCATATACATACAGACCAAGAGGAAAGGATCATTTTCTTAGTGCATGGACCAATCCCTATAATGCTGCCGAGTCCATTCGGTCCATGATGTTCAAAGCTCATTCTCTGTTGGGATGATGGCTGGAGGGAAGTCAGGGCCAGTCGCTGGTGACCTGGAGACATCTAGTTGATGGGCTATAAAAGCATTACACAGCAGGCAACAGCATACAATTGAGTTCACTGGCTGTTTTCCCCTAAAATCAAATCCCCTTGAGGTATACATCGGACTTCCCCATCTTCCCGCATTACCCACCAAGTATATCCAGGTCCCTGAGCAAAAGCAATCCCACGAGTGGGTTTGCCTTTACCTGAAGCAGGAATAACCCAGACTGTCTTCCCCAGCAAATTCTTCATATGCACCACGGGAACTTTGTCCCCCTCTACAATATGTAAAAGTTCTGACTGGGCTGGGCCAGCCCTGTTGGCAGATCCTCTGGTGTTGACCAACCAGGTGGCCTTTGGTAAGTGTGTATCCCAATGCTTGAAAGTTCCCCCACCCATTGCTCTCAGTGTAGTTTTTAACAGCCCATTGTACCGTTCGATTTTTCCAGAGGCTGGTGCATGGTAGGGGATGTGATATACCCACTCAATGCCATGCTCTTTGGCCCAAATATCTATAAGGTTATTCCGGAAATGAGTCCCATTGTCTGACTCAATTCTCTCTGGGGTGCCGTGTCGCCACAAAATCTGTTTCTCAAGGCCCAGGATGGTGTTCCGGGCGGTGGCATGGGGCACAGCGTATGTTTCCAGCCACCCGGTGGTTGCTTCCACCATGGTAAGCACATGGCGCTTGCCTTGGCGGGTTGGTGGCAGTGTGATATAGTCAATCTGCCAGGCCTCCCCATATTTATACTTCAACCATCGTCCTCCATACCAAAGAGGCTTTAACCGCTTGGCTTGTTTAATTGCAGCACATGTTTCACACTCATGAATAACCTGGGCAATAGTGTCCATTGTTAAGTCCACCCCTCGGTCACGGGCCCATCTATATGTTGCATCTCTGCCCTGATGGCCTGAAGTGTCATGGGCCCACCGGGCCAAAAATAATTCACCTTTATGTTGCCAATCTAAGTCCATCTGAGCCACTTCAATCTTAGCCGCTTTATCCACTTGTTGGTTGTTCTGGTGTTCCTCAGTGGCCCGACTCTTGGGTACATGGGCATCTACATGACGTACCTTCACCACCAGGTTCTGCACCCTGGCAGCAATATCTTTCCACAGTGCAGCAGCCCAGATGGGTTTACCTCTGCGTTGCCAGTTGCTCTGCTTCCATTGCTTCAACCACCCCCACAGGGCATTTGCCACCATCCATGAGTCAGTATAGAGATAAAGTACTGGCCACTTTTCTCGTTCAGCAATGTCCAGGGCCAGCTGGATGGCTTTCACCTCGGCAAACTGACTCGATTCACCCTCTCCGTCAGCAGTTTCTGCAACTTGTCGTCCAGGACTCCATACAGCTGCCTTCCATCTCCGATGCTTTCCCACAATACGGCAAGAGCCATCAGTAAACAAGGCATACTGTTTTTCACCTTCTGACAGTTTATTATAGGGTGGGGCCTCTTCAGCGCGCATCACCTCCTCCTCTGGTGACATTCCGAAATCTTTGCCCTCTGGCCAGTCCATGATGACTTCTAGAATGCCTGGACGACTGGGATTTCCTATTCGAGTTCGTTGTGTAATTAGTGCAGCCCATTTACTCCATGTAGCATCGGTTGCATGATGTGTAGAGGAGACCCTGCCTTTGAACATCCAGCCCAGCACGGGCAGCCGGGGTGCCAGAAGGAGCTGTGCTTCAGTGCCAATCACTTCCGAAGCAGCTCGAACCCCTTCATAGGCTGCCAGTATCTCTTTCTCAGTTGGGGTATAGCTGGCCTCAGATCCTTTATATCCCCGACTCCAAAAGCCAAGGGGTCGACCTCGAGTCTCCCCTGGAGCTTTCTGCCAGAGGCTCCAGGTAGGACCGTTCTCCCCAGCTGCAGTGTACAGCACATTTTTTACATCTGGTCCGGTCCGGACTGGTCCAAGGGCTACTGCATGAACTATCTCGCGTTTAATTTGCTCAAAGGCTTGTTGCTGCTCAGGGCCCCATTTAAAATCATTCTTCTTCCGGGTCACATGATAGAGAGGGCTTACAATCGAACTGCAATTTGGGATGTGCATTCTCCAGAACCCCACTGCACCCAAGAAAGCTTGCGTCTCTTTCTTATTAGTTGGTGGAGACATTGCTGTTATCTTGTTGATCACATCTGTGGGGATCTGTCTACGTCCATCTTGCCATTTTATTCCCAAAAATTGAATCTCCTGTGCAGGTCCCTTGACCTTACTCCGTTTTATGGCAAAACCAGCTTTCAGCAGGATTTGGATTATTTTCCTCCCTTTCTCAAAGACTTCTTCCGCTGTATCGCCCCACACAATAATGTCATCAATGTATTGCAGGTGTTCTGGAGCTTGCCCCTGTTCCAGTGCATTCTGGATCAGTCCGTGGCAAATGGTAGGGCTATGTTTCCACCCCTGGGGCAGTCGCTTCCAAGTGAACTGGACACCCCTCCAAGTAAAAGCAAACTGTGGCCTGCACTCTGCTGCCAAAGGAATTGAGAAAAATGCATTGGCAATATCAATCGTGGCATACCACTTGGCTGCCTTTGACTCTAGTTCATACTGAAGTTCTAGCATGTCCGGTACGGCAGCACTCAATGGTGGTGTGACTTCATTCAGGCCACGATAGTCTACTGTTAGTCTCCATTCTCCATTAGACATTCGCACTGGCCATATGGGGCTATTAAATGGCGAGCGGGTCCTGCTGATCACTCCCTGACTCTCCAGTCTACAGATCAGCTGATGGATGGGATGGCTTTTGCCATTCTCTCCCAGTCAGGCTGATTTCAGCCTCCAGCACAGTCAACTCTTGGGATCCTCCTGTCACTCCAGAAATATAGATGGGTTCCACCCCTTATCAGCTTGATGGCATCAGGGTACACTGTGCACCGGTATCTACTAGAGCCTTATACTTGTGTGGGACTGATGTGCCAGGCCATCTGATCCACACAGTCCAGTAAATCCGATTGTCCCCTACCTCCACCTGGCTGGAGGCAGGGCCCCTCTAATGGTCATCACAGCGTTGGACACTTAAGTCGTGGTAAAAGGGATTATTCTTCGTTATCACTGAATTGCTGAGTTGAGTACCTCGAGAGAGGACGCCTTCAACACCGGAGCGGGGGGGAGATCAGCGTCCAGGAGCCTCAACTCAGAGCGACAAGAGCCACTGAGGGAGCCTCAAGTCCTCGAGAGGACCTGCCCAGGACCCCGCAGCTCAGCTGACGCGAGCAGCTGACTCACACGGGGCGGAGCCTGAAGCAGTGACACCAACCCTGACTGGTTAAAAACCTGCCCCAGGGAGAGCGAGAGACCAGGAGTGCGGCCAACTGAGTGGGCAAACAGAGCGGGTCGAGGCAGTTTGTGCGGCAGTTTGTACAGGCAGGTGAGCGGGATGGTGAGCACTCGTCGTATGAGCAGGGCCCGGTCAGGAAGCTCTGCTCTGGCTGCCCCGGCGGTGGCAGCGTAGGCACCCAGACAGAGCCGATGAGAGGGGAGGCTGCAGTGCAGAGCTCGGGGTGCAGAGAGTGCCTGCACTGGTCTAGTGAGGGGAGGGTGCACAATGGGCAGGGTTGCACTCGGTGCTCCCTGGTGGAGGTCCTCCTGCAGCAGGGGCTGAGCTGGGGGATGCTGTTAATAGGCTGCGAGATGTCAGGGAAGCTGAGAGGAAGCAGGAATGCTTGCTCCTGGCCCAAACTGTGCAGGGGCCTCGAGCTTCACCTCTAGCTCATGAAGGAAAGAAGGAGGCCGTTAACCTGGGAAGCTGGGAATTAGTGACAAAAAAAACAACAAATAAAGTTGGAAAAGGACAACCAAAAGCAAGGGGCTTCCCCCTAAATCTGTTGTCCCCAGGCAGAACTGCTTTGCTGTCCTACAGGGGGCTAATGAGAAAGAAACAGCCGGCTGATGCCCTGGTAAAGAAGATCTCTACTGGTGCTGCCAGGAAAAAGCAGCGGGTCGTAGTAGTAGGATACTCTACACTGAAAGGGACAGAAGCACTCTTCTGTCGGCCTGACCCCGTCTCAAGGGAGGTGTGTTGCCTACCGGGGGCACGGATCAGGGATGTGGCAGAGAGGCTGCCTGCTCTAGTAAGTCCCACGGACTATTACCCACTCCTGGTGATACATGTGGGTGCTAGGGATATAGATAGTAGTAGCCTGGGGAACATAAAGAAGGACTACAGAGCCCTGGGAGAGGTGGTGAGGGGCTCTGGAGCTCAGACAGTCTTTTTGTCAATGCTCCAGGATACAGGGAAGGACCTAAAAAAAGCTAGGAGGAGTGGCCAGGTTAATAAATGGTTAAAAGGGTGATGTCATAGTCAGGGGTTTGGGTGCCTTGAACACGGGACCCAAGTTTGTAGGGCAGGTCTAGTGGGGGCTGGTGGAGCTTGCCTGATGGTAAGGAAGGGAAAGAGCAGTTTTGGTAGGAGGCTTGCCAGACTGGTCAAGGAGGCTTTAAACTAGATGTGTTGGGGGAGGGGGGCATCATTCCATCCCAACACACCCAGTCAGTTGCCAGCATATATAATAATAAATGCTCGCAGCAATGTAGAGATATCCCAGCCGCTCCAGCCAATGAGCCGGCTTCATTTGGAGCTCGGCTCAGATGCCTCTATACAAACACCTGTAGTATGGGGAACAAACAAGAGGAATTAGAGATGTGTGCACGTCTACGGGGGTATGATATAATAGGCATCACAGAAACATGGTGGGATGGCTCCTATGACTGCAGTGTTGGAGTGGAAGGTTACAGGCTCTTTAGAAAAGACAGGCCCGGCAGGGAGGGAGGGGGGGGTTGCCCTTTATGTTAGGGATAGGCTGGAGAGTATGGAACTGTGTCTGGGGACAGGTGAGCAGTCCACAGAGAGTTTGTGGGTCAGGGTTAAAGGGACAACAGCTATGGGAGGCATTACTGTGGGGATCTGTTACAGACCGCCTGATCAAGGAGAACCTGCGGATGAAGCACTCCATAAGACAGATACGAAAAGCCTCATGCTCACAGGCCCTTGTTCTCATGGGGGACTTCAACCACCCTGACATCTGTTGGAAGGACGGTATGGCCTGGCACAAGCAATCCAGGAGGTTCTTCAATTCTGTGGAAGACAACTTCCTTCTGCAAGTAATAGAGGAGCCGACAAGGAGAGGTGCCATGCTTGACCTCATTGGAAATGTGACGCTCCAGGGCAGCCTTGGATGCAGTGATCACAAGATGGTCAAATTTGAGATCCTCAGGACAGTGAGAAGAGAGTGCAGCAAGCTCACTGCCCTGGACTTCAAAAGAGCAGACTTTGCCTCTTCAGGAACCTGCTTAGTAAGGCTCCATGGGATATAGCCCTAGAGGGCAGGGAGGCGCAAGACTGTTTTTTAATATTCAAGGATCACCTGCTACCAGCTCAGGAGTGTTGCATCCCAACTAGAAGGAAGTGCAGCAGGAGGGCCAGGAGACCTCTTTGGATGCATAAGAAGCTGCTGAGGAAAGTTGAAGTCAGGTGAAGTTCCCGACGACTGGAAAAAGGGAAATATAACACCCATTTTCAAGAAGGAGAAAATGGATGACCTGGGGAATTACAGACCAGTCAGTCTTACCTCTGTGCCTGGCAAAATCTTGCAGCAGATTCTCCTGGAAGGCATGCTAAGGCACATGAAAAACAACAAAGTGCTTGGTGACAGCCAGCATGGCTTCACCGAGGGGAAATCCTGCCTGACCAATTTGGTGGCCTCTGTGATGGCGCTACAGAACTGATGGACAGGGGTAGAGCAGTTGATGTCATCTACCTGGACTTGTGTAAAGCGTTCGACACTGTCCCACATGACATCCTTGCCTCTAAATTGGAGAGACATCAATTTGATGGATGGACCACTCAGTGGATAAAGAACTGGCTGGATGGCCGCACGCAAGGAATTGTGGTCAATGGCTCAATGTCCAGCTGGAGACCAGTAACGAGTGGGATCCCTCAGAGATCGGTGTTGGTGTCGTGGTTTAAACCCAGTCAGGTAATTCGTTCGCTCACTTCCCCCCCTTTTGTGATAGGTTTATCAAGTATGGGGCCTGGGCTAAGGTTCTTGTCTCACTGTGCTTTATGTGGCTTGTAATAAAGAACTGGCCGTGGACTCTCCTGGCCGGAGGCTGGGGGAGCCGACGGAGAGGAAGGAATGCTGGTGGAGGAGGTCGGGGCGGTCGAAAGAATGCCGAGCAGCGGGAGAAGGCGGCGGAGGAGCCGAGCCCTGCGGAGGAGCAACTCCCACGGGTTGAGATAAGGACACGCAGAGGAGGAAGAGCTGGAACTCAGGAAAAGAGAAGCTGGCAGTGCTACACCAGGTATACACAAATCACTCACTGCTACCACCAATGATCAATAACACACAGACTGATAAAGGAAGTCAGGTAACAAGGGAAGAGAATACATCATCTCACCACCCCCTGCTCTCGGAGGGACGGAGAGGAGAATCGAGTCCCCAAAGCATGCTGCTGAAGGGGACAGTGAATTATTTTGAGCCTGGTGGGCCCATGGCAACCATCCGACCAAGACTCATGATACTTAGCAATGGACCTCCAACCCTGCACACAGTTTCCCTAGCCCTTCCAGGTATAACACAAATCACTACTGGGCATACCACCAATGATAATAATCTTAAAGGGAATAACAAGGGAAGAGAATACATCAGCTTCACCGGGCAGACCGATCACCAGGTGAGATGATGCCTTTATCATTATTATCATTGGTGGTAGCAGTAGTGATTTGTGTTATACCTTAGTTACTAAACTGTTTTTATCTCAACCCGTGGGAGTTGCAGCTCCGAGAGCAGGGGGAGGGCAAGCTCTCACTGATACCTCCTCCAACCCTGCAGTCTCCCAGCCCTTCCGGCTAACTCCCAGTTACCTCCTGGGCATGACGTGCTGTGGTATGGAATACCTCTTTGGTCAGTTTGGGTCAGGTGTCCTGTCTCTGCTTCCTCCTGGCTTCCCCTCCCCCCTGGCAGAGCATGAGGCTCACAAAGTCCTTGGCCAAACCAAAATATCCTTGTTATCAGCTCTGTTCCCAAGCTGAAAGTCAAAACACTGCACTGCACCAGCTACCAAGAAGGGGAAAAATGACTGCTACTGCTGAACCCAGGACAGTTGGGACCAGTCTTGTTGAACATCTTCGTCGCTGACATGGACAGAGGGATTGAGCGCACCCTCAGCAAGTTTGCCGATGACACCGAGCTGTGTGGTTCGGTTGATACCCTGGAGGGAAGGAATGCCATCCAGAGGGACCTCGACACGCTTGTGAGGTGGGCTGATGCCAACCGCATGAGGTTTAACCATGCCAAGTGCAAGGTCCTACACCTGGGTGGGAGCAGTCCCAAGCACAGCTACAGGTTGGGCAGAGAAGAGATTCAGAGCAGCCCTGCAGAGAAGGACTTGGGGGTGTTGGTCAATAAGAAAATGAACATGAGCTGGCTTCAGTGTGCTCACAGCCCAGAAAGCAACCGTATCCTGGGCTGCATCCAAAGGAGCGTGACCAGCAGGTCGAAGGAGGTGATCCTGCCCCTTTACTCTGCTCTTGTGAGACCTCACCTGGAGCATTGTGTGCAGTTCTGGTGTCCTCAACATAAAAAGGACATGGAACAATTGGAACAAGTCCAGAGAAGGGCCACGAGGATGATCAGGGGACTGGAGCACCTCCCGTATGAAGTTAGGCTAAGTTGGGGCTGTTCAGCCTGGAGAAGAGAAGGCTGCGGGGAGACCTCAGAGCAGCTTCCAGTATCTGAAGGGGGCCTATAGGGATGCTGGGGAGGGACTTTTCATTAGGGACTGTAGTGACAGGACAAGGGGTAACAGCTTAAAACTTAAACAGGGGAATTTTAGGTTGGATATAAGGAGGAAATTCTTTCCTGTTAGGGTGGTGAGGCACTGGAATGGGTTGCCCAGGGAGGTTGTGAATGCTCCATCCCTGGCAGTGTTCAAGGCCAAGTTGGATTAGGCCTTGGGTGATATGGTTTAGTGTGAGGTGTCCCTGCCCATGGCAGGGGGTTTGGAACTTGATGATCTTAAGGTCCTTTCCAACCATAACTATTCTATGATTCTATGAGGATTTGTCCCAGAGGCTGTGGAGCCACCACCCATGGACATATTCAGAAGCTGCCTGAATGAGGCCAGGAGCAACCTGATGCGGTCATGACTAGCATGACCATGACTAGTCACTGATGTGACTATGACCAGCAGGACATAGTTATTGGTCACAAAGGACATCTAGGAGGTCTCTGTTCCTATGACTGGCAAATTATACACATAAACACATATGTATGTGTGTATATATATAAAAACACAATATTAAATGAATCCTAAACTGTATATTTATATATAGCACAATATGTTCTTGTGTTAAATGTCAACACCAACACACACAATACTAGTTTTCCTTGCCTCAGTTTAGTTGGGGTCTCTGTGATTCATTGGGTGGGGAGGGCCCAGCTGCTATGGGCTTTTCCCAGGAAGGATGGAAACCCAAGATCTAAATGGATGAACTGATGTTTTAATGCAGTTATGGAGCAATGGGATATTGTGCGTGAGTCAAGTCAGTGAAATGCAAATTCTTCAACAGGTCTGTGTTTGGAACCAGGCT
>NW_026914654.1:0-5581 GCF_034315485.1 Pezoporus occidentalis | reverse complement strand
ACTGGTTAGCTTAGAAATGCAGAGACACAAAAGGGAGAGCTGACATGTGAGGTTTGATGGCAATAATGGCTGTTTATAAGCCTAATCCATCACTTTACAATTCATCAACAATAAAATGTCATCATGACAGAGCTTTTGTGACATCATTGATATTTTTATATGGCATGGTTCGCTACTCCAAACTCATTCTTTTCCCCAAGAACGTCTTAGTGGATATTCCTTTTTTCCCAAGAGGAAAAGAAAAAAAATGAAACCCAAAGCAAAAGCCAAAAGAAAAACTTACTAAGGGACTCACATAAGGGTAGGTCCAGCTGCAATCATTCTCTCCAAATAATCAGTATTTTTATCTACTAACACATTCTCTGAGAAATACACACAATCAGTCAGTACATCAGGGTTAGCTCTGTGTCAAACCCCTTGACACACCCAGGCTACTTGGGCAGTAGCTGTTGATAGTGTTTGATTTTAACTTTGTTTCTATCACTATCACATCCAGCAGGTCATACACAGTGACAAAACAGGAAGAAAATTCAGTTGTCACAAAATGAATCTGATGGGTTTCCTATTTAAGACCTGACAAATCAGGTCAAGGGATAAAGAGAAGTTTATTCTCTTTCTTCATAAAGCAAAATACTTGGAAGTGACAACACACAGCTATATAGACAGCATTAGAGATCTGGGCTTTACCTAACTAGAGGCTCTGGGTACCTGGTTTTTAGGTGCCAGTTCAAAACAAACAGGAATAAGCCATGAAATTTTAGAAAAGTGCTGAATCCCCACTTGTTAAAAACACAATGTTTCACACTGAGTTGTTAGTCTAATTGAGGAATCTTATATGAAACCAGTAATAATTTTTAATAAGATCAGACTCCAGTTTTTGGCTGCTTTTATTCTTATTCATGCATATTATAAGCCAGGCTGGGCTTTAAATAGTCTTGTCTAAAGAATTTACTCAATTCCATAATATTCCTTCAACCACTGAAGTTTCAGTTACTAAATGAAAAAAACAAACTTTCTAAAATGTTATTTCAGATAGCTTGAATAGTTATTTTATAATGTCTATACATGAGTACTAAATATTTGCTAACTGATCAAAATCTTGATAAAAAAATTAAATTCCACCAGTGTAAAATGTACAAAAGTGCAAACATTTGTAAGAAAATGAATACTGGTTCTAAGGAATAGGATTACATCCATTCTTTATACCCCTACACACACACACACTCTCTGAGAAAGATGGGAAAATGTGATACAGACGAAAGCTAAGGAATAACAACAATAAAACTACGTATTTTTCAAAATAGCAATACTGTAATATAAAGCTTGAACCCTTTTCCCTCCCAAAGATAAGCAAAACTTTTAGAAGTAAAGCAATTCAGAAGCATTCCTGAATATCAATGCTACGGCAATTCCAAAATTTGGTCAATAAAATGAACAGCCATCCTTTGAATGGAACATCACACCTCTAAATGGGTTCAAGCTGGTGGTGGTATTGTCCAGTGGAATGCGAGATTTACATTTCACAGCTCCTTACCAAAGTAATGAATGAATCTGATCTCATAAACAAACAATCCCAGTTTCATGTTATTTCAATGGCTCTCCAACAGTGTGTGCCTCCACAAAGAAAAATATTTATCATGTTTGTGCTCAGCTCCAATTCTAAATGGGACCATAATAAAAGGACACCATAAAACCCATTTTCACAGCTGAGTTTGCAATTTAATGAACAGATTCAAACAACAGTCTTTGGAGATCAACAGTTGGAAAATAAATCAAATACAGACTCCCTACATTACAATGGGAACAATTGGAATGGCCTCCAGCAATATTTAGTAGAGTCACAAGGCTTGTGTCCTTAGATGTTCACAGGCATCAACCTTTGAAGTATGTTATCATCATAATCACCAAATCAGTCAGATGATTTCAAGCAAAAAAGCTCGTTTGTCAACATCACCCTAATATTAAATAATTACTCTGCAAACACCAAATATTTTCAAACATATTATACTTGCACCAGTTGTAATTAAAGAGTTTGAAACACACTCCCTTTCATTACACAACTCACTTTTAATGCAAATATATAATCATTTGTTCAGACTTAATCAGTGCCTTTGTTTCCAAAAAAATTAGAAATGAAAAATTAACCCAGGCAAAAAAATACAAAAAACAAAAGTGGGAAAAGTGATTCACAAAGTAAAAAAACAAAAAAATGTATTTTTAAAATGAATTTAAAAAGTTTGGAACCCCCCAAAGATAACAAAACCTTTAGAATTAAAGCTAAAAGTTTTTCCTGAATTCAATGCAAAAAAAAATTTTTCCAAAAATAACATCTTTAAAAATCCCTCTAATTTTTAGCCAACCGTTTTCCAAATTTGGAATTCCCTTTCCACCTCCTTCCCAAATAAAATGAATCTATCTAAAAAAAATTTTCCCATTTATTTTTTAATCATAAATTGTAAAGGGTTTTTAATTTTTGGCCCAATTTTAAATTTGGGCTATTTTAAAAGGAAATAAAATTTTAAAAGTAATTTGTCATTGAACGTGAAAAAAGTTTGATAAAAAAATAATTTTAAATGGAAGACCTCATTAAAGGGAAAATTCGGGTTATGTATGGTAAACTTTGTCTTAAAGATGTTACGGAAAAACCTTTAAGAATTTTCATGCACAATGAAACCGGAATTTAACAAAAGGCTCAAAAAAAAAAAAAAAAAAAAAAAACCAAAAAATTTCAAAATTTTTTCCTTTCCAACCGATTGTTATACCAAAAACTTTAGGTGATTCATTTTATCCAAAAATATCACACTTTTTCAATCAAAATATAAAAAATTAGTTAAATAAAGACTGGTTTCCTTTGTTTTAATGCCATAAAACTTGGGGTTCAGTTCAGTGGTTTTCCCCCAAAAATTAAAGTTTCATTTAATAATTTTCAGTTCAAAAAAATGATTTTGCATATTTTAATTTTTTATTAAGAATTTTATAAAAAAAAGCCTTTCCCAATTAACCTCTTTCGTTTTGGGTGTATTCTGTAAACATGTTTTTGTCGAATGAAAAGGAGAATTTTCAAAATAAAGCTTTTACCAATAGCTACATTGTTCTTAAAGTTATACATTTTCGGAAAGTAGGGAAAGAAAAGTCTGGGATATATTGAGGTCAAAGTCAATACCAATGAATTTCTATAGTCCTCCCCATTTTAAATAAGAAAAGAACCTAACAAATTGAATTTTAGGTAAAAAACCAAACAAAAACAATTGTTTATTTTATGGCTCCAGCATAAAGTAATAAACTACATTTAATAAATTTTGTAAGTGGCTTGGGTTTCGTTTTGGGAAAAAAAAATTAACTTCAAAAATTTAACCTTACTCACAAAAAATTCTTAAATACCCATCCCAAAGGGTACTTAAGAAAAAATATTTTGGTATTATTAATTCTTGAATCTTCCCATTCTTTACGTTAAATGAAAATGAAAAGATAAAGGGAATATAAGTTTGCTTGCATTACTGATTTTCTCTTTGGGAGTGCAGGAACGCAGCAAAAGAACAAACTGTTTACATGATTATTTTACTCACCATGCAATTAAGTTTCAGAAAAAAACTTTAAGTTTTTGAAGTGGGTAAGTTCTTTTACCAAAATCAGGTGATCCCTTTCTTGCAAGATTTTTCAGCAATAATGAACACGCAGAAAAATTTTTACAATTGGGTCTTCCAGTGGATAATAAATCGGATTTGAACGGGTGTGCAACAGTACATCTTCAAAAGGGTCCACTTCACTATAATGATCTACATAGGTATTGTTGATTATAAAAAACAAAATTTAGATTTTAAAAATTCCATTCAATATTTTTTTTTAAACTTGGGCCACCTTGCCACCAAATGACAGTTTTGTAAACTCATTAAATTTTCACTGCTTAAAAGGGCTTGGGGAAAAAGAAAACTTTTAAAATTTTTCCTTTTTCTTTTTTTTTCTGTAGCCTTGGGGGAAATCCTTTCATTGTCATGAAATTCCCAATTCTACAGTCAGCTTGGAAACAAAGAAAAAAAAATGCAGTAATAACTGAATAAATATTTGACTTATATGATGTTTTGAAAAAAAATGACTTTTTTTAAAGTTAGAGTAACACGAAATTAATTAAAATAACAAAAATTTAAAACCAATTAAATATAAATTATTTGTTTCAGAAAAATTTTTAAAAAATATTTAAATTTATTAGAAAAAAGAACTTTTTGTAAATCTTTTGAAAAAAAATTTATTTTTCATGAAAAAAAAAGGAAAAGCCGGATTTCTTTGGAAAACCTTGTGAGCCTCTAAATTTCAGAGAGAAAATAATTTTAAAATAAGTTAAGTTTTGAATAATTTCTTTTTTCATGGCATCAGAAGGTCTTTTTCAGTTTGAACTGAAGGGATATAAATGGGTTTTTGGTTTCCTTTTTGGTCTTTAAATACACAAATAACAAATTTCTTTGCTCTGCAACAATTGGAAGCCATTGAAATTTTAAACCCTTGGGATTTTTTTTTTGGTCCGATTAATTTTTTCTTTTAAAGGACTTGGAAAAAAGCACTGCACTAATACAAACCAGAAAAGGAACTTTGGGGTTGTGATTTCCATTCAAAACTATTGTGAAAATTTTGGATTGGGTTTTTTTTTTTTCCCTTCAAGCTTTATTCTAAAGGGTTTTTTTATTTTGGAAAAAAATTTTTTTCAATTTATTTTAAAAATAATTATTGGTTACCCTTTTTTCGTACCAATTTTTCTGAGGTTGTGGGTTAGGGTTAAAGTTTTAATTAATTTTGAACCAATTTTTTTTTCAAGTTTATTTTTAATTTTCATGAGTTTAATTTTTTAAAAATTTTAAAAATTTAAAAAAAAACCCAAAAAAAATTTAACATTAAGCTCAGAGGTGCCTTGGTAAATATTTTAATATTTAAAGACCACATCAATAACAAAAGAAGCATCTTACGAGCCATACAGAGGCCTCTGAATCATTAGAATAGTACCCAGATGGTTTTTACAATTCATCAACAATAAAACTTCAGCATGACAGAGCTTTTTTGACATCATTGATATTTTTATATGGCACGTTCACTTAAACTATTCTTTTCCCCAAGAACATCTTAGTGGATATTCCTTTTTTCCAAAAAGGGAAAAAAAAAAAACAAAAACCCGAAAACAAAACCCAAAGAAAGCCAAAAAAAAAATTTTACTAAGGATCTGCACATAAGGTAGGTCCAGCTCAGTCATTTCTCCAAAAATCAAGGATCCAGATCACTAACACATCTCTGAGACACATATTAGTTGGAGTACATCAAAGGTTAGCTTGTGCAAACCCTTGACACACCCAGGCCCCCGGGAGTAGCGTTGATAGTTTTTTTTGATTTTAACTTTGTTTCTATCACTATCACATAGCAGGGCATAACAGGACAAAACAGGAAGAAAATTCAGTTGTCACAAAATGAACTGATGGGTTTCCATAAGCCCGAAAAAGGTTAGGGTAAAAAGAAGTTTATTCTCTTTCCCCATAAAGCAAAATACTTGGAAGTGACAACACACAGTATAAGACAGCATTAGAGATCTGGGCTTTACCTA